>NC_056725.1:501524760-501552260 GCF_019279795.1 Protopterus annectens | reverse complement strand
ATACACTCTTTTTATATTTTACTCTTTTTTACCATACCCCACAATGTATCATACTTATATTAATAAAGTTTTACTACTAATCTCTCATCTTTTTATTTATATACTTTAACATCTTGTACAAATTTAATGAAGCAGCATATGCCACTGGGTTAATTAACCCTAAACCTCCTTTCTCTTTATTTACATACAAAACTCTTTTTACTGGGTTTAATCTAGAATCCCATATAAATGAAAAATATCTGCAAAAATTAATTATCAAATGTCGCTGACAACATAAAAACACTTGCTATTTTCCCATCAGTATTAAATTTATCAAATAAACCTTTTTTCTCTATATGGTAATTTATATGTTCTCCAGAAAAGACTGGTTTGTTTTATTTCTTCTATTTTTTTCCTTTTGAATTCTAATTACAGCTTTATTCCCAAATGTTATACCTAACACAGAAATTTCCTTCATTTTAAAATATATGCCCCCTATATTTACTAAATCACCTAAACATTTACATTTCTCTTTATTTAAAGCTATCCTTATCACCTATAGATACTCATTTGTTCAGATCATTACTTCTTTTATCCAATTTCTTTTTGATGTTATTATGATGTCATCTGCATATGTTAACAGAACTGGAATTCTCATCGCTGCAGGAGTTATATATCCCACTTCCTTCATTTTGTAATTTATTTCACATATTGTCACATTCATAACTAATGCGAAAAGTATACAACTCATTGGGACATCCTTGTCTTCTTATACCACTCTTCATATGTACCTATTCACTTAACTAACCATTTACAAGTATTTTTACTTTATTATTACACTAAGAAGACATACATAATCTCCTACATTTCTCACTTATATTCTTTCATTATTACCCATAAGAATTCATGTCTAGTTGTATCAAATGCCTTAATAAGGTATCCTATCATGATTTTCACTTCTTCCTTTCTATTCATAATATCATCCAAAATTTCTTTAACTATCATTAATAATTCTTGACAACCCTTCCCCCTTTGTACAAAATATGGCTATTTCAGAACAGCTCTCATTTCACAGATTTCTTCCCTACAGCTTCTCTGTTTGTAATCATTCTTCATCTGTTAAAAATCTTGTGTCTTCTAATATAATTATATTGATGTCACATGTATTACATCACTCCAAAATCCATCTTCTTCTTACTATATTCTTAATACTATTCACATTTACAGAATGCACCCTAAAATTTTAATTTTCCCTTTTCCTTAGATTCCTTGTTTCTTAAGTTCATAGCTAAATACTATCTTTCTTAATATGAGATTCTAAGCCAAGACAATTTCCGTTTCAAAAGTGAGAATCAAACATCTCGTGTCTGTGAGTCAAACACCTTAACCATTATAGCAACCACAATAATTAGCTATATATATATTCTTTTTCATCTATTTCCTTTCTTTTTTATCTTTGTATTTATCCAATTTAATTTTCATTTTCTGTCTTTTACCCTTTTACCAAAATAATTATTTTTCTCTTTTACTACCTCCCAATTTACGTCTTCGTCAGCTCTTATTTCAAAACCTTCTTCTATGTCCTGTTTATTATTTTTCTCATCTAATTTTTCTTCAATTTTTACTACTTCTAAAATATCTTCTTTTCATTCATCTTCTTCTCTTTCTTTTCCCTTTTCCTTACTCTTTTCAGTTTTGCAATCTATCCATAAATGTCTAATTTTGTAACATTTATAACATTTTTTTGCATCATGTTCCATTTCCACACACAATAAAATAGCATTTTCTTATATCACAGTTACTTATCAAATATCCTTCTTTTCCAAAAAAAAAACATGTTTTGAGTTGTCCCCGGTATTTTACAACACCCTTATTTACCTCCATATTTATCATGGTTGGTATATGTATACTTTTTTCTCTATTTTTAACACAATATTACAATCCCATCCATCTGTCCAGAAACCCCTTTTATTGTAAACTGTTACAATGTCCAGTACTTTTTACATAACATTTTCAAATGTCCTTTCAAAGTCTCTCTTTCCACCTCTGTTCAAAACTGTATGTGAATTTTCTTTTTCCCCTATTAAATGCTTTTATCACATAATTATTCTATGGGTTACAGTCTTTCCTTTTTTTCATACTCTCTAAGAAAAATTTCTACTGCATAATATCACAAAATTTCTCTTTGCTAATAAGAATAAATACTCTTACCTCATGTGCTTTTATACCCAAACAAGCTATTTTATTGTCCCACACTACATACCTATACATTTCTTTGTCTTGTTTACTTTGAATAATTACCAAATACTTCAATTTTTCATTTTCTTCTGCCTTCTTTTCTGCTATTCCCCTTTTGCCTTCTTTTACTTTCTCTGCATATGTTTCCTTTTCTTTCACACAACTATTCTTCAGGAATGTCTCTGCATCCTTCTTTTCTATTTTCTCCATAATGTCCCCTAGGAAATGTCTCCTTTATTTTCTGACTCACTCTACACCACCATTTTCTAAGTAAATCATCTCATAACCTTCCCAACTGGAGGGTTGTAATTATACATCTATCATTTGCTGACTCATCTCCATCAAACAGATTTCTATGAAACATCTCCTCAGAATTCTGCACATTCTCATCTCGATATTTGTTTTCTTACCACTCCATTATCTCTTTCGCTCTCTATCTGCCTCCCTGTTTCTCCAAGCTGCCTCTGCGCTTGCAATGGAAACAGGAGGTACTCCTGTAAAATGGGTCCCTCTCACAACAACCATGAGTACGTGTCTTTATTAAATACATTACTTACATAATTTACTTTATATACATTCATATTCTTCACATATATTATACAATATTTATAATTATATAAAATTATTTACATTTTTAAAACATTTTCAGCTATCACCTCACCCACGGAGCAGCAAAAAAATTCTCAGAATGGCTCGGTCATTGACTGGATATTAGTATCCAACCCCCAGTGCTATCATAACCCTTCTAGTATACCTAGCTCCCTTAGTGACCACCACCCTACCTCAGTAGTAAGACACTCTCCCAATCTTAACAAGAGCAACCAACAGAAATAGTCTTGAACCTTAAAAACTACAACCCTGTCACTCTAAACAAATTACTGTCTACTGTAAACTGGTCATTCCTACATATATTACCCCTTAATGAGGCTGTCCTAAGCTTCAGCAATATATTCCTAGAAACCCTTAACACACTGGCTCCCAGTAGAAAAAATAGGCTAAAATGTAATTATGCACCATGGCTAAACCAAGCAACGCGATCACTTATGAACAAGAGAGACAGTGCCTGGAAAACGTGGAAAAAAAATAACAACTCAACTTTCTACCTGAACTTATATAAACAGCTTCGCAAACAAACAAAAAAGCAGGTCCTATTAGACAAAAGAATTTTTTTATCAAAAATCTCTGAGCAACCAACATTCCAACCCCTAGAAATTCTGGCACTCAGTAAACAAATTACTATCTCCAAGGAACCCCCTTCACCATATCCCTTCCCTAACAAACCTTCTACTGGAACTGCAACCCTACTTAACAGCCTTTTCATCAAAACAATAGAAACCCTTACTAAACCGGAAACTCTTCATATTAAGACTCCACCTCCCACCTCTTCTCTTCCCTCATTCGCCCTAGCACCCATAGCAATCTCCTTCATCAGATCACTTTTTAACAAACTCAGACCCTATTCCCCATCAGCCGACAAACTCCCTCCATTATTTCTCAAACATGCAGCCGAATCTGTAGCATACCCTATATCTATACTTATCAATAGATCCATCTAATCAATCAAATCCAATCCAATCAAAAACAGTACCAGATATCTGGAAAAAAAATCTTCATAATACCCTTCCACAAGGGAGGAAATTCTACAAAACCCTAAAATTACAGGCCTATTGCCATATTATCCCCCTTATCCAAGATACTGAAAAAAATTTATACAGAGACAAATACTAAACCACCTCTTACAGGTAAACCTAATTACACCCACACAGCATGGTTCCCCACCCTCACACAGTACTACCACTGCCCTCTTGTCTTTCACACACAACACTGCCCAAGCCAGAGGTAATAATAAACTCGTATCAGCTCTATTCCTTGACCTATCCAAAGCATTTATTTATTTTATTTATTTATTTGCAGTTTGTTTACCAGGATAGTCCATTGGGCCATAAGGAACCCATTTTCAATGGAGTCCTGGGGAGAAAAGCTCCATTACATTAGAAGTATAAAACGTTTCAGAATTACATAACTTTTACAAATTTTAAAAAACAATTATCAGACATTAGAAAGAGAATTCATGGAGAATTAATTTGATATCGTTTCCCATCCCATCCTCCTAAACAAACTTTCCAACCTACAACTCTCTACCGCTATTACCTCCTGGTTTAACAGCTACCTCTTAAACCGATATCAGTCCATTAGATGTCAAATATCTTTCTCCTCTTTCTGTCTTGTTAAGACCGGGGTTCTCCAGGGTTCTATCCTGGGCTCCCTACATTTTAATATTTTTATAAATACCCTCCATGTCTCCTGCCCCCACTCTACCTTAATACAGTATGCAGATGATTCCACAATTATTAACATCCCCAACAATATATAAAATCTCCACACTGTCAGTCAACAATCTCTGCACCTAGTAGAACAATGGCTAACTGAAAACAACCTGCCTCTCAACCCCAAAAAGACCATGCTTCTCCTTTTCCTTCCAAAAACCCTCAGTCCAGCTAAAGACAACTTCACTATTTCATCCCTGGATAATACAATTATCCCCACCGACTCAAACACCAAATTCCTTGGCATTACTATAGACGACCAATTAAAATTTGACCTACATATCTTAAACTGTATCAAAAAGTCCATTCAAAAATTAGGTCTTCTATACTGCAACAACAAATATATATACCTAACAAATCTAGACCTATAGTGGCTCAAACATTTATTCTATCATCCCTGCTGTATGCTGCTCCCATACTTAGTAATCTACAAAATCATCTCTTAACCAAACTAGAACAACCTATAACAAGATAGTCAGATTTGCAACCATTAATAGCTGCAAATCCCATTATTGCATATCCCTGAAAAGCTTAAGATGGCCTGAGCTCCCCCACATGCCTCAAATATCCCAACTACAAATTGTACACAGGATCCTAAATAGCCCCAACTCCTGCACTTCCCTTACATCCATAATTACAACCTACACACCCAATCGTGACATCAGAAGCACACAACAAAACCTTCTGCTGGTGATCAAGCCAAACAAAAATATTGGAAAAATACTTTACAGTCATTCATTTGCATACTCATGGAACAAACTTCCATTTTCCCTTCGTTCCACTACCAAAAGTGGCAAATTCCAAAAGCAACTAAACATTCATTTCCAACATGCATGGATCTGTACTTGTCAGGAAATTACCTAATGAATTTTTCTTCTTCTCTCAATTAACATATCTGCCTGATATGTACATGTATACACACATTACTCTCTCTGCAGTTAGCACCTATGCTATTAAATGTATCTTTATTGTACTGTGTCAGGATGTTACTCTGAATTTTTTTTAATTTAGCCATTGCTACATTCCTTCTCAATAACGTAATGCTAACCAAATTTCTCAAACATATTGTTATTGCATTCTCAAAATATTGGACTTTTGCCTTGTATATATTGCTCTCTGTTTTTGTACTGTTAAGTATCTTACAACTTGAACTGTTAGGTTTTTCTTATTTAATTACTTTCCTGGAAGTTTCTCCTCAGGTCTCTGCTGAAAAAGGGGTCTCTCGGCCCAGTCGGACTAACCTGGTTAACAAATGTAAAAATAAATAAATTTTCATTTTTTAAACCTCTTCCATCAATATCTTTTGCATTACTATCTATACAAATATATGCACACTAAGGACCCCACTCTTTTTCCCACAACCAAAATAAAGAGTTATGTACTTACCATAACTTGACATCTGTGCTATCCTATGTCATCATTCATCACCATAGGGTCTAGGATTCTACATTGGATCTGAGCTGGCAACAATCAACAGATGGATCCAAGGCTCTAGCTATTCTCTCTCCCATGATGCCCTGCTGCCCTCTATCCCCCAGATCGAGTTTGCTAATATAATCCTAAAGGATACTCATACAAGGTGTAAAGAAACCACTCTAACTTCCTCTAAGATCAAAAACAAGGTAGGGGGATGGTGGGTGGCAAATGAGATGAATGATGACATAGGATAACACAGATTCCAAGTTATGGTAAGTATATAACTCTTTATCTGATGTTATCCATATCATTATTCATTACCATAGGGTCAGAGTCCCCAGCTACCATTTATCCTCGGAGCCCTCATGGAAGAACATGCTGGAGCACTGTGCAGCCAAAAGAAGCCCTACTCCTAGAAATCAAATCCAGCTTGTAATGAGAAATAAAGATGTGAGGATTAGACCAAGAGGCAGCAGCAAAAATATCATCAATAGAAAGCCTTGCTACAAAGGCTGAAGTAGTCGCTACAGATCTAGTAGAATGAGCCCTGCCATTTTCTGAAACCTCAAGGTGGTTAACATCATAGACTGCAAAGATGCAGCTAGATATCCACTTAGAACTCTTGATCTTAGAAATTGGAAGGACATGTCTGTTAGTGGAAAAAGCCACAAAAAGCTGTTCTGACTTACAAAAACCTTTAGTCCTGTGCAAGTAGAACCGTAACTGTCGGTAAACATCCAAGGTATGTAGGATATACTCTCCTCTGTTGGAATATTTGAGGAAGAATACATGAAGCTGAATAAATTGATTTAGAGACAACTCGGAAGCAATCTTAGGCAAGAAAGAGAGGTTTGCTCTAAGGGAGATGCTGTCCTTGTGAAAAATCATGGAAGGAGGGGTAAGTGTGAGAGCTTGTAGTTCTGAGACCCTCCTAGCTGGAGTAATAGCCACAAGAAAGGCTGTCTTCCAAGACAGAAACCTGAGATTTCAGGAACTAGCAGGCTCAAAGGGACTCCTAGTCGGAGACTGCAGAACCAGCGTGAGGTCCCAAGGAGGCGAAGGGTCCTTAATTGGTGGCTGAAGCAGAAATAACGCTTTCATAAAAGCTTTATAAAGCCTACATGAAAAGGTAGACTCAGAGCTCTCATGAAAGTTGGAAATGACCGCCAACTGAAGCTTGATAGTGGAAAAACTTGCTCCTGCTTGGAAAAGGGAGGATAAGAACAAATGTATATCTGAAACTGAGGCAGAAAAGGGATTCAGATTCCTGCTCTTAGCCCAGATAAAGAACCTATTCCACTTACTACTGTATACCTTTCTAGTGCAGGGTTTCTGGGAGGCCAGAATTATACGTTTATGGGGGACACTAGCCTGGACTGTTTAATGATCATTGGAACTGGACAAACCATGTGGTTATATGAAGGGTCTGAAGGTTTGGAAGAAGAAGCCCTGAAGGATGGGAAATCAGATCATGACAGGGATCCAGTACCATGGTGGATACTTCAGATGAGACCTGATGAAGGGGAACCACGGTTGACGAGGTCAGAAAGGGACAATGAGGATAAGGGATGTACTCAGGTGTTGAGCTTTCTGCAGAACCTTGAGTATTAAGGGGACAGAAGGGTAAGCATCGCTATGTGACTCCCCCTGAGGGGGGGAATCAGGGCAAAATACCTGCTGCATTTGCGGTTGGCTGAGGAGGCAAAAAGGTTGCAGCATGGTTGAACCCAATGGTCGAAAATCTGCTTTGCCACTGAAGGTGGGAACACTCGTGAGGACTCAAGATAGATCTGCTGAGCCTGTCGACCAACATGCTGGAATCCCTGGATATGTGCATTGCAATAAGGAAGCGGCCAGAGGACATTGCCCATTCCCATACTCTCATGGCCTTTCTGCACAATGGGTAAGAATGTGTTCCCCCCTGTTTGTTGATGTACCAGATGACAGCCACGTTGTCTGTCTGAACTGCAATTGTACCTAGAGGGAGGTAGAGCTGGAAGGCTTGTAATGACAGAACTATTCTCATCTCTAGAACGTTTACATGCAACTTGGTCTCTACTGGGGACCATGTGCCTTGGACTGTCTTCCCCTGAAAATGCCCCCCCACCACCACAACAGGGAGGTGTCCGTGGTCACTGTGGCTGTGGGTGGTGGCCGAGAAAAGGGCCTGCCTAGGGAGAGATCCTGAGACTGAAGCCACCACTGGATGTGACATCTGCACATGGGTGTCAGTTTGATGGTCATAGACAGAGGATGAAGCAGAGACAACCATTGGACAGCTAAGGTCCATTGCAACACTCTCATGTGGTACCTGGCCAGGGGAACTAGAAGAATGACCGAGGCCAATGATCCAAGAGCCCAAAGAACCAGGTGAGCCAACTTCTGTGCAAGGGTAATGCTGCAATCTCTGAAACGGAGGCTAAATGAACTCCTATGAATTCCAATTGTTGAGTGGGGATCAGATTGAATTTCGCAGGTTGATGATTATCCCCAACTGACGAAAGAAGGCGAGAACGTAATAAACTGATTGTAACAGTCGATGCATTGAAGGTGCCGTGAGGAGTCAATCGTCGAGGCATGGAAAGACCTGGAACTCCTGCAGTTGCAGGTGAGCTGCTACCACTGCCCTACATTTGGTAAACACCCGGGGGGGGGGGGGTGTTGTGAGACCGAAGGGTAGGTCTCTAAACTGGTAATGACTGCCTTCTAGCCAGAAGCGAAGACATCTCCTGGAATGCCTGCCTATTCTGATGTCATAGTATGCATCCTGGAGATCCACAGAGCACATCCAATTGTCCTTGCATAAAAGTGGCACAATGGATTGAGCAGTGACCATCCAAAACTTTGATTTCTTCACTGAAAGATTGAGCTCCCTGAGATCCAGAATAAGATGTAGGTTCCCCATCTTTTCTGCCACTAAAAAAAAAGTAAGAGTAAGTGCCAGATCCTGTTTGTCCTGCTGGGACCTCTTGGATTGCTCTTTTTAGAAGAAGTTGTTGAATTTCTTTGAAGGCCATCTCTCTCTGACTGGGTGGAACATCTGGCAGGTAATGTCTTACTGGAGGGGGTTCCGAAAAGGGACTGAAATAGCCCCTGGAAATGATATTTAACACCCACTGATTGGAAGTGGTTTGTCCAGGCTAGTGGATGTAGGGAAATGCGACCCTCGACTGCCTCCAGGGCAGAGCAGGTGGGCAACGCTTCATGAGCGCTGATAAGGCAGCTCAGAGAAGGGTTCCCTGGAGCTCTGATTTTGCAGACACCCCCCCCCCCCTGCATCGAGGGCATTGTCATCCATTAAAACCTCTCCCCCTGCCTCTGGAAGAGGATTCATTAGAAGCGACCTGAAAGGGAGACTGCGCCTTATGGAACCACATCTGCCTGGTTTCCTGTTGAGTCTTAGAGAAGACCTCTGGGTAGTAGAAAGTTTGACCCCCACCGCAGAAAGAGTCTTCCGTCCTGTTCATTGCGAGTAAAAGTGTCCTTCACGGAAGGTCCAAAGAGAGTAGAACCATCGAAGGGGGGGATTGGTAAAGGATGCCTTAAAGGGTTCTGTGAACCCGCATAAGTGTAGCCAAGCATGACGCCTCAAGTCAATGCATGTACCAGGAGCTCAAGAGGTGGCTTCCGCAACAATGGAAATGAACCTCATCGAGGAATTCGTAAGGGAGGTCAGAGTGGATAGCTTGGGAGACACCTGCTTGATTTTCTCGGCCTGCAAGAATTCTGCAACGGAGGTGGAATGCTCTTGGACCAAAACCCTTTGGAGGCAGAAAAAATGTGCCAAGTGATTTGTCACTCTCAGTCCAAAGGTAGCTGAGGTGTACACCAGCTTCCCAAAATGGTCGCCTGAGACTCCCTGTTCAGGGGATGGACCTTGGTGCTCTGCTAGCTCCTTTTTCTTGGTGGCGGCAACCATGATGGCATCGACTGGGAGTCCTTTTCTCCACAAAGAACGGTTTGCAGGCGGACTAAGGAACTTGTTGGCCCTTTTTGGAACAGGCTCCACTGTGTCTGGTTCCTTCCAGGCCCTGTTGATGATCAGATCCACTTACTCATCAGCGATGGGGGGGACACCCAGGAGGTAGACAGGCCTGTCCCGAAGGCCTTTAGAAACATGGACTCTTCTGAAGACAGGGGTTGGTGAGACCATCTGCCTTTTGTTTCTAGAGCTCAAGGAAGTCTCCAAAGGTGACATCATCGGGTAGAGATCTGGGGGTCCCATCTCCTTCCTCGAGTTCCATATCCTCAGTGAGGGATTCAACAGGGAGTCCAAGTGTCTCCTCTTGCATTTTGTCTTACAATGAACCTCCTCCACTGTGGGCTCTGGGGAAGACTTGGAAGAGACAGGGACTCCCAGAGGGGAGGAAACTCCCAGAAGGCTAATTCAGGAGGGCTGACCTCAGACAGGATGAGAAGCCTTGCCAGCCAAAGTAGAGACAGGCAGGGAAGGACATGACAGTGCGGCAGAGAAAACTCCAGACCTGAAAAAGGTGTTCTCTACCACCCAGAAAGCCAAGGGGCTGGAAGTTGGCCTGTCTCTATACGCCCGAGGGAGCAGTCCAGTGGAGAGGAGGAATGCGTCCAGAAACAGACCCCTGACCCCCAGATGATATCGGCTCAGAACTATCAAAAGCCAAAGTCCCAAGAGGAAGTGACCGGTCAGAAAAAATGGTACCAGACCCCCCCCCGTGGAGCTGGCACTGACCACTCAGGTATTGCCTCACCCCATTTGCGAGGGTGGGGGAACAAAATAAGCCAGGGACCCTGGCGGGGACGAGAAAGGGGGATACTCGGCTTCGCTGGAATCTCGTCGCTGACATCCTAGTCAATAGAATCCAAAGCCACCAGGGTTGGATGAGGAGAACAAGAAACCTGGAGGGGGGGGGGGTGAGGCTCCCCTGGCTGGATGGGCAGGAGAAGCCAGGAGCCTCAACTCAATCCGGGTCTTGAGGAAGCTCCTCATCATCCTGTCCATGTTTGAGTGCAAGAGACTCCTAGAAGATCTAGAGGCGGAAAAGGAGTTGGTAGATTTGGAGTGAGACCTCCCTGACCTACTGCCACACTCTGGGAAATGGATCCAATTCCCCGGAGCCGACTGAGACCTCTGTTTAGAGGTAGAAGGAACACCAACCTCCTCCAAGACTACAATCGAATCCCATGACCCTGTCAGATCCGAAGGCCTAGCCAACTCAATGGATGGATCCGACAAACTTGTTGGATGCGAGGCTGGCTTAACCTTGGTCAGATCCGAGGGCCTCTGATCTGGAGAGGACATGGATCCGACAGACTGCTCCACAGTTCTCGGCTCTGAAGACATCAGATCCGACATGAACCGGGCTGAACTGGATCCAGAAACTTAAGGGTCCAACAGCCTCAGTTTCTTGGAGGCAGCTGGCTAGAGAGAAGGGGCCTTCCCCTTCGGATTGGAAGAGGAAGCCTTTGAGGGGGAAACGAAGGGTCTCCCTGAGCCAGACCCTTTAGTAAGCCCAGTTGTGGTGCTCCGCCTAGGCCCTGCGGTTAAATGCGGCACAAAGGTCACATTCAACCTGCAGGTGTGGGACGCCCAAGCATACACACACACATTCCTCGTGCATGTCAGAATAAGGCATTTTCCGACCACACCAGGAGCACTTGTTAAAGCCGCAGGCTTCTCAAACATTACTCTAAACTAGAACAACTACAAATACAAATACAGCCCCAACAAAAAACACTACAGCCCTAATGCCTACAGTAGAAATGGCGCCAAAGACCCAGCACTCACAAACTACTGAAAACTAAGCTAAGGGAGGGGAGGGAATAAAACTACAGGAACACTAACGCATCCCAGCTACACCAGAAAACTACCCTACATAAAATACAAGAAGAAAGAAAAAAAAGGCACTTAGCTAGCTAGAGCCAGAGGAACAGCATCTGCACAGGAAGCATGGCAAACAAGATCTGGGGGTTAGAGGGAAGCAGGGCATCATGGGAGAGGGAGGAACTAGAGCCTTGGATCCATCTGTTGAATGTTGCCAGCTCGGATCTTATGTAGGATCCTACACACTATGGTGATGAAAAAAAATGACATGGATAACATCAGATCTTATCTTTCTTAACATCTCAGCCAGTATCCACATTATGTTATACTTTACCTCATTCATTCTTTCATTCCATATTGTCCAGATTACATAAAACAGCTTCTTATCATTTTTTGTTTCAAATTCCTTACTCTTATTACTATAATAACCAAATTTGGTTATATCCATATTGATTCATCCTATTTTCAGAATACATTCAAAGAAATTTTCTTTGTGTAACCTATCCCATAATTTCTTTACCCTTTGACATTGCAAAAAACATGTTCCATTGTTTCAGTCTCACCACAACAATAGTAAATTCTTTCTTCTATTTTTTATATTGCATATTATCTTTTACTGGCAATTTTCTTATAGAGAGTCTCCTTAAAAAAACTCTACATTCAATATACTTTTTACAGCATTCTATTCTACTTTTTACTGCCTTTATCTTTTTATCCTATCTTTTTTCCAATGGATATATACGATAATACTCATTCATTATATACACATATCACATTTTCCTGTTTCCTTCCACTTCTCCTATTTTTAATTTCCATAATACAACCTTTTCTTGATATGTTATTTCTCCATCCATTTTTTTTCTTTTTAATTTATATTTGCTCAACACACTCTATATTGCTTTATATTTTTAGTCATAATTACACTTAATAGAGAACCATTTTCTTCTTTAATCCACTTTATTACCCTGTATAAATTCAATGATGTTACATACACCACTAGATTTATCAGTCCCAATTCTCTTTCTTCTTTTTTAACACATAATATACGTCTTTTCACCAGATTCAATTTCGAACCCCATATAAAGGAGAAAACAATGGTCAAAATTTCTTTCCCTTGTTTTATTGGAATCATATATACGCTTGTTTAATATGCTATTTTCCTATCCTAGCAGCACAGAATTTACTAAGTACACCTTTTTGTTATAATACATCTTATACATCTTCCAAAACAGACATATATTTCTCAGTGATGTTATTGTCTCTCTCCATTGTTTATTATTTACCATGTCATCTACAACTTTATTCTTAATAATGTCATTTTTTTCATGGAGATCACGTTAAATTGTATGTTCTCTATCATACCTTCTCTTAATCCTATGCCTTTATCTCCATTTATAGTCATTGCTATAGTCTTCAACTGTCCATTAAGTCTCTTAATCGCTTCTTCCATCTTTTGTTTATTCTTTACTACTATTATATCATCTGCATAAGTACACATTACTGGTATCTTTATACCTTTGAACCACGATACCACACCAAGAACTTTATTAGATAAAGCTTTCGGGTCTACACCCTTCATCAGCATGAAGGGTGTAGACCTGAAAGCTTTATCTAATAAAGTTCTTGGTGTGGTATCGTGGTTCAGTTGAATTATAGCAGTAACACCTACTGTTGTTTCTATCTTTATACCTTTGACAGTCTTACATTCTAATTATTCCAATGGCATATTTACATTATCAACTACTGCATTCATAATTAATGCAAATAAAATATTGTTCATAGGACATCCTTGCTTTATCTCACTTTTTATATCTATTCCTTGACTTAACCTTCCATTCAGTAACACTATTAGTTTATTATTCTTATATGCTGTCTTAAAGATCTTAAGATGTTTCTTACTTGCTATTCTTTCATTATTTCCCATAATATGTCACGCTGTATCTTATAAAATCGTTTATTTAGGTCACTTATAATTTTTGCTTCCACCTTTCTACAGCAAATATCATGTACAATTTCTCTGACTATCATTAATAATTTTTGAATTATTTTCCCTTTCCTTACAAATACAGTATCTTCTAATATATCATTAACTTTCTTATTCAATCTTAATTGTAATATTTTATAGCAATAACTCATGATATGGGTGTGGTACATTAAAGATTTACCCACAGTTGGTGTGCTTTTATCATGAGGGCAAAGCCCGAGTGATTAAACAAAGCCAACCATGGGTAAATCTTCAATACACCACACAATAGAGTTGGTTACTGCTATTATACAATTATATTGTTTAAGAAAAAATGTATTACTTTTCTTAAATAATGTGTTTGTATAATGGTGCTGTGGTGTCCTTCCAAGTTGTTTCCCCGATTCTGCTGCTTTGTTGATGTACTGCATATGCATACTGGATGGGGGGGGGGCTGTGGAGTTCAATTACACTCAATTTTGCATTTCCTTGACACTTTACTTGTATTTTATTTTTTTCTTCTTCTTATGCAAGCATTCATATAAGTAAGCATGCAGTGAGTTTATATCCACCAAAGGATTTAGAAGTACATTGTGCAGCTATATCACAGATGTAAATAAAAACACAAAACTGCAATGGTTTAACTTATTTTAACATTAATAACCAGATTAAGTAAGCACTGAAATGATCAGATGTACTACTTAGCAGCTGTCATTTTCCTTCAAATGCTCTTTAGTCATTAAGATAAATTGTATTGCCAAATTTTAATTGTTAGTTTATTTATGTAAGTACTTTATCATTCATTATGTGTGTTTGCTTACTTTAATGATATTGAAAAAAAAAGTCTGGCTGCTCAATGATACTTTAGTGGACAGACTTTTGTTGTTGGCATACTCTCAATTTACAGTGGGAAGGCTGGTTGGGCTGACCAATCAGCATACTCCATTTTGAATGTTAATAGCCAGTCAATGTATAATCAAAATAATTTATAATCCAAGTTATTAAGTACTACTTAAGTACTACTGGCCTCCAATTTAAATTTCATCACTCCAATACATATCTCCTCTTGACTAAATCCTTCTTCCGACCATTCATTTAACACTTGTACAAATAACTTCTTTTTGGTGATCCTTCATATCTTTACACATACGATATTCTACCCCATCTAAACCTCTTGCAGATTTTAAATTTAACATTCTTAGCACATTATTCAAGTATAGCATTCTCTACTCCACGTATACATTCAAACTGTCATAATTGTTTTAAACTTTTTTCTATAGTCCTTATTGCTTGTTGACTCCTTTCTTTCTCTCCTTTACTATTTCTTAACTTTCTTATTACCATTATTCCTCTTTTATTAAAAGGCGCAAGCTGGAATAACGGCCGAGTCAGTTCCAAGGCTGGGAACCAAGCCCGCAGTCAAAGATTATGTGAATATTGACAGCATCAGAACATTTCATACTTTCATTGTAACATTTGCATATTTAACAATAATTCTATACACCCATCCTTTCCATCTTACATCTACAACTATTATTCTTCCCATTACCACTAATATAACATCTATCACTTTAACTGATGACTTACATAATACTGCTATACCTGAACATATCTCTATACCTATATTCCAGATTATTTCAACCCCCATAACCTTCCTGTTGGTAGTCTCTCATCTACTGACAACATTCTTCTATCTTCCAATATAATTATATCCATATGTAATTTAGCAGACCATTCTGATACACTTACTCTATGCTTTGTATTTTAATACTATTAAGATTTACTGCTAATATTCTTAGAGAAACACTATCCTTTACCTTTCTTATTCTCTTTTATGCTTACATCTAGAAAATTTCTTTTCCTAGCTCTTTCCCTTTTCCAATCGAATTTTCCTTCCTTTCACTACTCTTCAGTTCATTTTTCTACCTCACTTACATCAGACATCCTTTCATTTCCTTGCTTATTACTTTTTCTTTCCTTAGTTCTATTACTTTCTTTTATCTCAGTTTTATCTGCTGCTATTTGATTTTCTTCCACTTTTTTCTATCACTTTATTTAGGTCTGTTTCTTGATCAAGGTTTAGAGCCCTCTCTTCCCTTTATATATTCTTCTAATTTTGCTTAAAATCCATACATAAATGTCCAGACTTCTCACATCTGAAACATTTTAAATCACAGTTTTTCACATCATGCCCTTCTTTTCCACAAATATAACATTTTCTTTTATCCCATTAATTAATTAAATGATCAGTTTTTCCACACAAAAAAAACACATTTTTGGTTGTCCCCAATATTTTACAAACCCTGTATTCCCCTCAACATTTATTAAATTCGGTATATGAACAACACAAGTCATTATCCATTTTAATATTGCATTATATAGCCATCATCAGTCCATAAACCTCTGTTACCATATATTTTTACAATGTCCATCACTTCTTTACACAGCATCATTAAATAGTGTCTTAATGACTCTTGTTCAACTGCCACATG
Organism: Protopterus annectens; assembly: GCF_019279795.1. Classification (NCBI taxonomy): domain Eukaryota; kingdom Metazoa; phylum Chordata; order Ceratodontiformes; family Protopteridae; genus Protopterus; species Protopterus annectens. Next base: position 501,536,045 of record NC_056725.1, on the reverse strand, counting down.
AAATTGAATAGATATTTTCTTTTTTGTTTCCCTATTAAATACCTGAATCACATATCAGTTCCATGGATTAAAGTTCCTTTCTAATTCATATTATCATAAAAACTTTTCCATAAATTGCCCTGATTCAAAAATAATGTCACAGTAAGAGTCTTTATTAATATGTATGTAAGTTCATACCTCTTTGGTGAGATGCCTAAGGGAACCACTATATTATCCCAAATGTCATATCTGTCCAAACTTCTATCTTCTTTGCTGCTGATATGAGCTAAGTATGTTCTATTCCTTTGTGGCACTTTCTTCTCTTTTCTTCTCCCTCTTTCTCTTACTTTGTCGTCATAAGTCCGTTTATTCAACACTGCTGCACCTTCTTCCTCCTGTACTCTTTCCATGATGTCTGTCTATGATGTTGCTTCATCACTCTCTGGTTCACTTTGTACAATTAGTTCTTGAAGTACAACATCCCATAACCCACCTGACTGGAAGGTTGTAATAGTACATCCACCATGACTCTCACTCTCTTCCTCAAATAACCACATCTAAAATATTTCTTCCAAATCTCGTGAAGGTTTGGGCACCTTCACCCTCTCAGCTATGATTCCCTCTCTTTCTATTAAGGTATAATTGCTGGAAGGGTCAACTGCCTTCTTCTCCTCCAATTTATTCACTAATAGCTCAACTGCTGTTAATTCATCTCCAGACACACCTCCTTCTACGTCACATCTGCTGTCCAAGTCTTGCAAGGATTCTGAATCCTTGCTTTTAACAGCTATATACTGACTCTCCATGTTGTTCCCTGCTCCTCCAGGCCACCACTGTGCCCGGAATGAAAGCAGGAAGAGAATCAGCTATTGAGTCCCCTGCACAACACACATGGTAGGGGAAGTTCCCTGATGCCCTGGACAAATTTCCTGTAATAGTATAAATACCCCTTCAGGTTTCCCCTGAAAAGATGCTACTAGTGTAGTGGAACAAGCCAGTCAACAAAAGGATAAATAAATAAAAAAATAACATAAAATATATACATATACAAACACACACAAATATATAAAAAAGAAGTTATGTTAATCTGAGTAGTAGACTTCATTCTTCTGCACATATGGGTATAAGGATCAGATTCGGATCCGAGCTGGCAAAAACTTTTCAAGCATCAGCACCGCGCTCCAAGTTCCTCCCTTACCTATATTACATCACTTCCTCCTATCTAGCCCCAGATCGAGTTTGCTGACACTAAGTGGCAACATAACCACAATCCTAAACAGGAAAAACCTGAAGAGTGAGGGGGATGGAGGGAGGGAAGGTGCAGAAGAATGAAGTCCACTACTCAGATGGAACGTTATGGTAAGAACATAACTTCTTTATCTGAAGTAGTTGACTTCATTCATTCTACACATATGGGACAGAGTCCCCAGCTACTAGTATTCCTGGGAGGCCCTTATGGAAGGATATTTCTGAGCACCGCAGAGCCAAAGGATGCTCTCCCTCTAGAAATAAGATCCAATTTATAATGAGAGAAGATTGTGTGCGAATTGGCCCAAGTCGCTGCCACACAGATATCATCTAATGGAACTCTTGACCAGAAAGCTACAGAAGTGGCCATTGCTCTAGTGGAATGAGCCTTCAATACACCAGGAGGAGATAAACATTTTTCCTTATAAACCTGTGCAATACAGTGAGTGATCCACCTTGCTAAGGACACTTTCGAAACTGCTTTGCCCAAAAATGGTTTTGAAAAAGAGACAAACAGTTGATCCTACTTCTGGAAGGGTTTAGTCCTATGGAGGTAAAAACTAAGCTGTCTATGGACATCCAATAAATGAAGCTTACGTTCACCTCTATTTTGGAAATTTGGGAAGAAGACTGGCAAATTTACAGACTGATTAATATTGGCTGCTGAGGACACTTTGGGAAGAAAGGAATGGTTTGTACGTAGCGAAACCCCATCCTTGTGGAAAACCAAATAGGGGGGCAAGGAGGATAAGGCCTGCAACACTGAAACTCTCTTGGCTGATGTGATGGCGATCAAGAAGGCTGTCTTCCACGACAAAAACTGCATCGGAACTGAACCGGCTGGCTCGAAGGGGGGAGAGGTCAAAGCCTGAAGGACTAAAGTCAGATCCCAGGGGGGCACCATTTCTTTGACTGGTGGTCGCAATAAAACAGTGCCCTTCAGGAAAGCTTTACACAACTTGGCAGAAGCCAGAGCAACCTTATTTTCACCCACATGAAAATTAGAGATGGCAGCCAGCTGAACCTTGATGGTAGAAGCACTTGCGCCTGATCGAAAAAGATCAGCCAGAAAATCCAATATGACCGGAACGGGGGCTGTAAACGGGTTCAGATTGCACTGAGAAGCCCAAATGCAAAAACGTCTCCACTTGCTATTGTAGAGTTTCCTAGTGGAGGCTTTAAGTGAAGCTACCAGAATATTCTTAACAAGGGACGAAAGTCCGGGAGTCCGGATGATCATGAGAACTGGAGCAGCCACGCCGTCAGCTTGAGACTGTCCAGGTTGGGCAGGGGCAAGCCCGACGGGTGAGAAATCAGATCCGGGCATGGATCTAGAGTCCAAGGAGGAGCCAACAAGTGAGACCATAGGAAGGGAAACCACACTTGACGCAGCCAGAAGGGAGCTACGAGAATGACTTTGCACAGCAGCCGGCAAGCTCTCTGAAGGAACTTGGGAATAAGAGGTAACGGGGGATAAGCATACTGTATCCCGGGAGGCCAAGCATGGACTAGAGTGTCCCTGGGGATATCCCTCGGAGGGGGGATCAGAGCAAAGAAGTTGCTGCACTTCGCGTTGGAAGGAAATGCGAAGAGATCGCAGCAAGGTTTACCTCAAACACGGAAGATCTTCTCCGCCACTGATTGTTTCAGAGACCACTCGTAAGGCAGAAGGATTGCCCTGTTGAGGCTGTCCGCTAGAATGTTGGAGCGTCCCGGGATGTGCGTTGCTATGAGAAACCGGATGGTGGATATGGCCCACTCCCAAACCCTCATGGCCTCGCAACAAAGGGGGTAGGATCGGGTCCCTCCCTGTTTGTTTAAATAACAGACTACAGACATGTTGTCTGATTGAATGGCTACCGTCCCCGGAGGTAGGACAGGGTGGAAGGCTCTCAACGCTAAAAGCACTGCCCTCATCTCCAGGACACTGATGTGTAGCTTGGACTCTGGAGGAGACCACGTGCCCTGGACCGTCCTTCCCAGGAAGTGCCCCCCCCACTCGAACTGGAAAGCGTCTGTGGTCACCGTGGCTTGAGCCGGAGGGGCTAGAAAGCTGCACCCCGCGAAAAAAAGAAGTTATGTACTCACCATAACGTTCCATCTGAGTAGGTAACTTCATTTGTCAGCAACCTGTGGGTATCGGATCCGATCCGAATCCGAGCCAGCAGCTTTCCAAGCTAGAGATCCGAGCTCTTAGCTCCTCCCCCTTACCCATAATACCCTGCTACCTCCCTCCAGTCCTCAGATCGAGTTTGCCAAATTAACACACAATACCAAAGACAACAAACCACCTGAACATCCTAACCTGATACCAACTAGGAGTGAATCAACAATCCTTCGGGTGACGAACTACAGGTTAGGGGCATGGAGAGGGAGGGGGTCAGTTGCTGACAAATGAAGTTACCTACTCAGATGGAACGTTATGGTGAGTACATAACTTTCTTTATCTAAAGTAGTTAACTTCATTTGATCAGCAACCTGTGGGACAGAGTCCCCAGCTACCAAAACTTGGGAGGTCCTCAAGGAAGGATATTCCGGAGCACTGCAGAGCCAAATGTTGCCCTCCCCCTGGATATCAAATCCAACTTATAATGAGTAATAAAGGTATGAGAAGAAGCCCAAGTGGCCGCAGAACAGATGTCACCCAAGGGCACCCTTGACCAAAAGGCAGCAGAGGTAGCCACAGAACGCGTAGAATGTGCTCGAACTCCCACGAGCGCAGGTCGACCAGAGATTTTATACGTGTGCAAAATGCAGTTGGAAATCCACCTAGCTAGAGTTACCTTCGTTAGTGGTCTACCCAAAGATGGCTTGGCAAAGGAAATAAAGAGCTGCTCCGATTTCCGAGAGGCAGCGGTTCTATGCAAATAGAAGCGCAATTGTCTATGCACATCTAATGAATGGAGTCTGTATTCCCTTTTGTTCTGGTAGTTAGGGAAAAAGATAGGCAGATTAATGGATTGGTTTATGTTAGCTTCAGAAGCCACTTTAGGTTAAAAGGAGGGATTAGTCCTGAGGGAAACTCTGTCTTTATGGAAGACAAGATATGGAGGCTTGGTACAAAGGGCCTGAAACTCAGATACCCTTCTAGCTGTGGTAATAGCAATCAAGAAGGCAGTTTTCCAAGACAAAAACTTTAAGTCAGCCGAAGCTGCAGGCTCAAAGGGTGGACCAGTAAGAGCCTGGAGGACTAAGGTTAGATCCCACGGAGGAACCGCATTCTTGACAGGAGGTCTTAACAGAAAAGTACCCTTCAAACAGGTCTTGCAGATCTTAGAGGACGCTAAGGGACCAAGATTATCTCCGATGTGGAAGTGGGAAATAGCCGCCATCTGAACCTTCACAGTTGAAGAACTGGCCCCTTGATTAAAAATGTGGGATAAAAACTCGAGAACTGCTGGAATGGGAGCTGAAAAGGGATCCAAATTTCTTTGCTCGGCCCAGATAGAAAAATGTTTCCATTTACTGTTGTAGACTTTCCTGGTAGAAGGCTTATGTGCGGCCACCAGGATGGATTTAACTGCGGATGAGATACCGGGAGTCCTAGCCACTAACGGAACTGGATCAACCAAGCGGAAAGCTTGAGGTCATCCAGGTTCGGGGTTTCTAATCCTGAAGGATGAGAAATCAGATCTGGGATGGGATCTAAGATCCAAGGAGGAGCTACTAGATGAGACCGCAGGTATGGGAACCAGGTTTGACGAGGCCAGAATGGGGCTATGAGGATAACTCTGCTCCCCAACCGACAAGCTTCCTGCAAGAATTTTGTCATTAATGGGAGAGGAGGATAGGCATAAAGAAACCGGATGGCCAAGCATGAACCAAAGCATCTCTGGGGGTCTCCCCCAGTGGGGGGATCGGAGCGAAAAACTCGCTGCACTTTGCGTTCGAAGGCAACGCAAACAGATTGCAGCAAGGTTGACCCCAGTTGAGGAAGATCCGTTTCGCTACTAAGGGGTTCAGAGACCACTCGTGAGGTGAGAGGATAGTTCGACTCAGCTTGTCCGCTGAAATGTTGGACCGACCCGGAATGTGCGTTGCTAGCAGAAAGTGGTTGGTAGATATCGCCCACTCTCAAATTCTCATGGCCTCTCGGCAGAGCAGGTAAGACCTGGTCCCCCCCTGTTTGTTGATGTACCAGACCACTGACATGTTGTCTGTCTGAATTGCAATAGTCCCTAGAGGAAGAAGGGCATGGAGAGCCTGCAACCTAGAAGCACCTCCCTCATCTCCAGAACACTGATATGCAGAACAGTCTCTGTTGGAGTCCACGTGCCTTGGACGGTTCTGCCCATGCAATGCCCCCCCCCCACCCTAGTCGAGAAGCATCCGTGGTCATTGTGGCTTGGGGTAGAGGCATCAAAAAGGGCCGCCTTTCCCGCAGCTCTCGGGAATGGAGCCACCAAAGCAGAGATTCCCTGCAAACCCTGCTGAGGGGAATAGGGGAGTATAGTGGATGTTGAAGGATGGACCACTGTACCTGCAAGGTCCATTGAAGAACCCTCATATTCAAGCGGGCTAGAGGTGAAAGATTGATAGCTGCAGACATAGACCCTAGAGCCCTCAGGACTAATTCTGCCGGTGGGGCTGGAGACTGTAGAAGAGCTAGGACGTGGAGAGTTAGGTTGCGGAGTCTGTCTGGCATCAAGAAAACCTTTGACTGAAGCGTGTCTATTCTGGCCCCTATGAAATCCAAGACCTGAGCAGGCTGAAAGGACGATTGTTTGTAGTTTACAGTGATCCCCAACTGGTGGGCCAAACGTAGGAAATAGTCCCTGGCCGAACAGAGTAGATGCCTGGTGGGGGCAGCGAGGAGCCAGTCGTCCAGGTAAGGAAAAACCTGTATTCCCTGAAGCCTCAGGTGGGCCGCTACAACTGCCATGACCTTGGTGAACACCCTGGGGGCTGTGGTGAGACCAAAGGGGAGGACCCTGAACTGATAGTGGCTGGCTCCCAGTCGAAAGCGAAGAAATCTCCTGGATCTCCTTTCCATTAGAATGCGGTAGTATGCATCCTTGAGATCTATGGAGCACATCCAGTCGTTCTCCTGCAGAAGGGGGAGAATAGATTGAATGGTGACCATCCGGAATTTTTCTTTGGCAACGAACAGGTTCAGTGTAGACAGGTCGAGAATTGGCCTTAGGTCCCCTGTCTTTTTTAGCACCAAAAAGAACCTGGAGTAAGTGCCTGATCTGGACTGGCCTGGGGGAACGTGCTGGATGGCTCTTTTTCTTAGCAGCTCTTTTATCTCTAAGGCTGCAGCCTCCCTCTGATGGGGTGGGACATCTGGGAGGCACCCCAATAGAGGCGGAGGATTCAGGAAAGGAATGGAGTAACCTCTGGATATTATTCGGAGCACCCAGCGATCTGTTGTGATGGACTCCCAATGTGCTAGATGCTTCGAGAAATGCCCCCAGACTGCCTCCAGAGAGGAGCAGTCGGGCAACCCCTCAGGGTTCCTGCGTGGTTTGATCGGAAAAGGGTTCCCTCGAACCAAAATTCTTGGGCCCCCTCTGCCTCTGGGTCGGCGTCCACCTTGTCCTCCCCTGCCTCTGAAGGACAAAGGGTCCGGAGCGAAACGGGATTATTGAGATTTCCGAAACCACATCTTCTTTTGTCCTCTCTGGTTCCTGGAAAAGGATCTTTGAGGAACCAAGAAGCGGATTCCGATAACAGACGTCTTCCCGTCTTTCTCGCTCTGGAGAAGCGTATTGCGGATGGTCTTGACAAACAGCGTAGAACCGTCAAAGGGAGCGTTCGCGAAGGACGCATTGAAGGGTTCCGCAAAGTCGCAAAGACGGAGCCAGGCATGACGCCGTAAGGCGATGCCTGCTCCGCTGGCTCTAGCGGCCCCCTCCGTGGCATGGGAGAGAAGCCGCATAGAAGTGTTTGATATCGACTTTAGAGTGGCCATTCGTGTCAAGAAGGTTCGTTTGTCCTCGGCTGACATGGAATCTGGTGGTGACCCAGCGTACTCTTTGATTAGGTCTCGCTGAAGCTGAATCACGTGTGCCAAGTAGTTCAGCGCCCTTACAGAGAAGGTGGCTGAAGCGAACATCTACTTTCCAATGTGGTCCATCGTCCGAGACTCCTTCTCTGGAGGATGTACCGAGGAACTTTCCTGCGCTAGTTCCTTCTTGGTGGCAGCCGCCACCAGGATGGCATCTACTGGGGAACCTTTGCTCCATGCTGCCCTGTCTGTGGGGGAGGCTAAGGATTTTTTCTGGTCTCCTGGGTATCGGCTCTACAGTGTCCGGCTCCTTCCACGCCCTGGTAGTTATAAGGTCTACCAGGGGGTCGGCCAGCGGGGACACCCAAGAGGTAGATGGGCCTGCATCAAATGCCTCCAGAAACACAGACTCATCCGAGGAAGGTTTTAGGGCTGACCACCCCCCTTTAATGCGCAGCATCTCCATGATGGCTCCAAAGGAGACGTCCTCAGGGGGTGACCTGGGGGAACCTTTCCTTTCCTTCAAGTCAGTGTCTTCTGTGAGGGACTCGGGGGAGTCCAAGTGCCTCCTTTTACATTTTCGTTTGTGAGGGACCTCCTCGGGGGGCCTGTCCGAGGAGGGCTCACCAACCAGATCCTGTTCCTCTAGGGGAACCATCTGGGACATAGACGCAGGCTGTCCCAGGGGCTGGATGATGGAAGACAGGCCCATCTGCGAGGGAATGGCGGGTGGATCCGTAGCATGGGCCTGGGGCCTCGAATCCCTAGAAAGGACCCTCTCCATGACGTCGAAGGCCGAGGGTGAACTGCTCTCCCTGGGATCCGAGAGCAGCCCCCTCGGATCCGACGTGTGGATCGGTGCTGGAGTCGACACGATCGGATCCGAAAGGGTAGTGCGCTCCAACCGCATAGCAGCAGAAAACACACTAACCCCTCCGGATCCGAGGCTCGGCTCACAGCCCCAAGAGCTCGGATCCGAAAAAGGACCCGACAAACTCGAGGGTACAGTCGACGTCGAAGTAGTGATTACTATCAGCGCCGACACCCCGGCTCCGACACTACCCGGATCCGATGGCTCTGAAACCCAAAAGTGGATTGGAGAAGGAGCAATGGGGGCAAAGAAGGGGGGTGAGCTTCCCCCCGGAGGGGGGAGGGAGGCAAGAGCACTCCCGTCTGCATCTGGGCCTGGAGGAAGCGACGCATCATCTGGTTCATGTCCGCGTCTGAAAGGCTCCTAGTGGATCTGGAAGAAGCCGCCAAGGCTGGCTGGGAAGGCCGCCTCGACGACCTCGAAGGTGACCGGATCTCCTCCTCCGGCTCCGGGGAAAATCGTGGAGAGTGAAGCTGAGAGGGTGAAGACCCGGAGGCCTTCAGGGGAGAGCAGAGCTGCTTAGCCGGCGGGGCCGAGGGGGCAGAATTAGCCCGCCGCTTGTGGCTCCTATGCCTCTCCCTGTCACGCTCCTGGTCCCTTCTGTCTTTTTTCCTGTAGTCCCTCTCTCCCTAGACCGCAGCGGGAGTTTGAGTCCCGGCCAGGGGAGCAGGATCAGTAGGTGGAAAAGCCGCGGCTGGTGCCACAGAGGGAGAGGAGGACGAAGCAGAATCCGCGGGCATAAGGCCCGCCAGGATTAGCTTGGTCCTCCTGTCCTTCAAAGCCTGATGGTTAAAAGCCGCACAAACTTTGCAGCCTGAAGAAAGATGTGCCACCCCCAGGCATATAACGCCCTGAGTGTGGCCATCGGCTGGGGACAGCTTATGGCCACACTCAGAACATTTAGAAAATACGGCCTTAGGGCCTTCAGCCATTTTAGCACACACACACATCTTCACACACAGATAAGGGGAAGGGGAAAGTATAACTAACAAACTACTAACAGAAATTTTTTTTTTTTTTTTACTAGGGTCGAAGGAACACACACACACACACACACACACACACACACACACACACACACACACACACACACACACACACACACACACACACACACAGTTTTTGAAGAAACTGCATAGTAAAACTAGAGAATAAAACCCTCTAAGTCTACTCACAAACTGCTAAGAGCTCGTCTCTCGTGCTTCTAGAAGCCGCGGCAAACGAGATCTGAGGACTGGAGGGAGGTAGCAGGGTATTATGGGTAAGGGGGAGGAACTAAGAGCTCAGATCTTTAGTTTGGAAATCTTCCGGCTCGGATCCGGATCGGATCCGATACCCACAGGTTGCTGATCAAATTAAGTTAACTACTTCAGATTGTCTGCTGATTGAAGCCACCAATGGAATGACGTCCTGCAAGTCCGATTGATTCGGATGTGGAAATTCATCTAAAGGTCTAGCCAGGACTATTGAACTGCTAGATTCCACTAAAGGACTCTCATGTGAAGATGTGCAAGAGGGAGGATATAAAGAGATTGCGGCTGCCATCGAACCCAGGGCCCTGAGAACATTGGCTGTTGTGACTACCGAGTGATCCAAGATAGCCGATACATGGAGTCTGAGATTTTCTATCCTTTCCGGGATGAGAAAAATCTTTGACTGAATCGAATCTAACCGTGCCCCGATGAAGTCTATGATCTGAACCGGGGCCAGGTGGGACTTGTTGATATTGAACGTGATGCTTAACTTGTAAGCCAGACCGGGGAAGTAGTGTAGGGCTTGACACAAGAGATGTTTGGTGGATGCAGCGAAGAGCCACTCGTCTAGGTAGGGGAAGACCTGAATGCCCTGAAGTCAAAGGTGAGCCGCTATGACCGCCATAACCTTGGTGAACACCCTGGGGGCTGTGGTGAGACCAAAGGGTAGGGGTCTGAATTGAAAGTGACTGGCGCCTAGCCAGAAGCGTAGAAACCTCCTGGAGCTCTTGTGGACCTTGATGTGATAGTAAGCGTCCTGGAGGTCCAACGAGCACATCCAGTCGCATTCTCTCAGAAACGGTAGAATGGACTGTAGAGTGACCATCCCGAATTTTTGTTTCTCTACTGACAGGTTAAGGATAGACAGGTCCGTCTTCTTTGGCACTAAAAGGAACCTGGAGTAGATGCCTGATCCGGATTGATCTGGGGGGACCGGCTCGATGGCTCGTTCTTGTAGCAGCTTCGACACCTCTAAGGCTGCAGCCTCCCTGTGAGCGGATGGAACATCTGGAAGGCATGCTGGAGTTATGGGACATGAAATGAAGAGGATAGAATATCCTCTGGATATGATGTTTAACACCCAGTGGTCTGTAGTAATGGACTCCCATGCTGCTGGATGTAAGGAAAATCTTCCCCTGACTGCCTCCAGAGTAGAGCAGCCGGGCAACCCCTCTAGGTTTCTGTGCGGGTCTGTTGGAAAAAGGTTCCCTAGACCCGAAGTTTCTGGGACCCCCTCTGCCTCTGGGACGGCGTTGGTCTTGTCCCCCTCTGCCTCTGGGGGACGAATATTCCTGAGTGTCACGAAAGGACTGTGATTTCCGGAAACACATCTTCTTTTGCCCCTTTTGGTTCCTAGAATGGGACCTCTGGGGGTTAAAGAAGCAGATTCCGATGGCTGACAAAGTCTTTCCGTCCTTCTCACTCTGGGTTAGTGTGTCACGTACAGTCTTCCCAAAGAGGGATGATCCATCGAAAGGGGCATTGATGAAAGACGCCTTAAAGGGGTCCACAAATTGACACAGTCTGATCCAGGCGTTACACCTCAAGGCAACGCCTGTACCAGCAGCTCTAGCGGCTCCCTCTGTAGCATGAGAGAGGAGATGCATAGAAGTATTTGTCAGTGATTTCAGTGTAGTCATCTTAGCAGTGAAAGACTGCTTGCCTTGTTGAGACAGAGACTCCGGGGGCGACTCAGTTAGTTCCAATATAAGGTCTCGCTGCAGTCGGATAACGTGCCAAGTAATTCAGCGCACAAATAGAAATTGTCGCTGGCGAGTACATGCGCTTCCCGAAATGATCCATCGACCTAGACTCTTTGTCTGGTGGATGAACCGAGGAACTCTCCTGTGCCAGTTCCTTCTTTGTGGCAGCTGCAACCACCAAAGCGTGTACCGGGGCTCCTTTGGACCATGTCTGCCTGTCTGACGGTGGGGAAAGAATTTTGTCTGGCCTTTTGGGTACAGGCTCTACGGTGTCAGGATCC